>NC_080672.1:227368167-227375978 GCF_030247195.1 Topomyia yanbarensis
GTATTTGTATTTGTATTTGTATTTGTATTTGTATTTGTATTTGTATTTGTATTTGTATTTGTATTTGTATTTGTATTTGTATTTGTATTTGTATTTGTATTTGTATTTGTATTTGTATTTGTATTTGTATTTGTATTTGTATTTGTATTTGTATTTGTATTTGTATTTGTATTTGTATTTGTATTTGTATTTGTATTTGTATTTGTATTTGTATTTGTATTTGTATTTGTATTTGTATTTGTATTTGTATTTGTATTTGTATTTGTATTTGTATTTGTATTTGTATTTGTATTTGTATTTGTATTTGTATTTGTATTTGTATTTGTATTTGTATTTGTATTTGTATTTGTATTTGTATTTGTATTTGTATTTGTATTTGTATTTGTATTTGTATTTGTATTTGTATTTGTATTTGTATTTGTATTTGTATTTGTATTTGTATTTGTATTTGTATTTGTATTTGTATTTGTATTTGTATTTGTATTTGTATTTGTATTTGTATTTGTATTTGTATTTGTATTTGTATTTGTATTTGTATTGTATTTGTATTTGTATTTGTATTTGTATTTGTATTTGTATTTGTATTTGTATTTGTATTTGTATTTGTATTTGTATTTGTATTTGTATTTGTATTTGTATTTGTATTGTATTTGTATTTGTATTTGTATTTGTATTTGTATTTGTATTTGTATTTGTATTTGTATTTGTATTTGTATTTGTATTTGTATTTGTATTTGTATTTGTATTTGTATTTGTATTTGTATTTGTATTTGTATTTTGTATTTGTATTTGTATTTGTATTTGTATTTGTATTTGTATTTGTATTTGTATTTGTATTTGTATTTGTATTTGTATTTGTATTTGTATTTGTATTTGTATTTGTATTTGTATTTGTATTTGTATTTGTATTTGTATTTGTATTTGTATTTGTATTTGTATTTGTATTTGTATTTGTATTTGTATTTGTATTTGTATTTGTATTTGTATTTGTATTTGTATTTGTATTTGTATTTGTATTTGTATTTGTATTTGTATTTGTATTTGTATTTGTATTTGTATTTGTATTTGTATTTGTATTTGTATTTGTATTTGTATTTGTATTTGTATTTGTATTTGTATTTGTATTTGTATTTGTATTTGTATTTGTATTTGTATTTGTATTTGTATTTGTATTTGTATTTGTATTTGTATTTGTATTTGTATTTGTATTTGTATTTGTATTTGTATTTGTTTGTATTTGTATTTGTATTTGTATTTGTATTTGTATTTGTATTTGTATTTGTATTTGTATTTGTATTTGTATTTGTATTTGTATTTGTATTTGTATTTGTATTTGTATTTGTATTTGTATTTGTATTTGTATTTGTATTTGTATTTGTATTTGTATTTGTATTTGTATTTGTATTTGTATTTGTATTTGTATTTGTATTTGTATTTGTATTTGTATTTGTATTTGTATTTGTATTTGTATTTGTATTTGTATTTGTATTTGTATTTGTATTTGTATTTGTATTTGTATTTGTATTTGTATTTGTATTTGTATTTGTATTTGTATTTGTATTTGTATTTGTATTTGTATTTGTATTTGTATTTGTATTTGTATTTGTATTTGTATTTGTATTTGTATTTGTATTTGTATTTGTATTTGTATTTGTATTTGTATTTGTATTTGTATTTGTATTTGTATTTGTATTTGTATTTGTATTTGTATTTGTATTTGTATTTGTATTTGTATTTGTATTTGTATTTGTATTTGTATTTGTATTGTATTTGTATTTGTATTTGTATTTGTATTTGTATTTGTATTTGTATTTGTATTTGTATTTGTATTTGTATTTGTATTTGTATTTGTATTTGTATTTGTATTTGTATTTGTATTTGTATTTGTATTTGTATTTGTATTTGTATTTGTATTTGTATTTGTATTTGTATTTGTATTTGTATTTGTATTTGTATTTGTATTTGTATTTGTATTTGTATTTGTATTTGTATTTGTATTTGTATTTGTATTTGTATTTGTATTTGTATTTGTATTTGTATTTGTATTTGTATTTGTATTTGTATTTGTATTTGTATTTGTATTTGTATTTGTATTTGTATTTGTATTTGTATTTGTATTTGTATTTGTATTTGTATTTGTATTTGTATTTGTATTTGTATTTGTATTTGTATTTGTATTTGTATTTGTATTTGTATTTGTTTGTATTTGTATTTGTATTTGTATTTGTATTTGTATTTGTATTTGTATTTGTATTTGTATTTGTATTTGTATTTGTATTTGTATTTGTATTTGTATTTGTATTTGTATTTGTATTTGTATTTGTATTTGTATTTGTATTTGTATTTGTATTTGTATTTGTATTTGTATTTGTATTTGTATTTGTATTTGTATTTGTATTTGTATTTGTATTTGTATT
This sequence comes from Topomyia yanbarensis, assembly GCF_030247195.1. Classification (NCBI taxonomy): domain Eukaryota; kingdom Metazoa; phylum Arthropoda; class Insecta; order Diptera; family Culicidae; genus Topomyia; species Topomyia yanbarensis. The sequence continues at coordinate 227,370,585 of NC_080672.1, forward strand.
TGTATTTGTATTTGTATTTGTATTTGTATTGTATTTGTATTTGTATTTGTATTTGTATTTGTATTTGTATTTGTATTTGTATTTGTATTTGTATTTGTATTTGTATTTGTATTTGTATTTGTATTTGTATTTGTATTTGTTTGTATTTGTATTTGTATTTGTATTTGTATTTGTATTTGTATTTGTATTTGTATTTGTATTTGTATTTGTATTTGTATTTGTATTTGTATTTGTATTTGTATTTGTATTTGTATTTGTATTTGTATTTGTATTTGTATTTGTATTTGTATTTGTATTTGTATTTGTATTTGTATTTGTATTTGTATTTGTATTTGTATTTGTATTTGTATTTGTATTTGTATTTGTATTTGTATTTGTATTTGTATTTGTATTTGTATTTGTATTTGTATTTGTATTTGTATTTGTATTTGTATTTGTATTTGTATTTGTATTTGTATTTGTATTTGTATTTGTATTTGTATTTGTATTTGTATTTGTATTTGTATTTGTATTTGTATTTGTATTTGTATTTGTATTTGTATTTGTATTTGTATTTGTATTTGTATTTGTATTTGTATTTGTATTTGTATTTGTATTTGTATTTGTATTTGTATTTGTATTTGTATTTGTATTTGTATTTGTATTTGTATTTGTATTTGTATTTGTATTTGTATTTGTATTTGTATTTGTATTTGTATTTGTATTTGTATTTGTATTTGTATTTGTATTTGTATTTGTATTTGTATTTGTATTTGTATTTGTATTTGTATTTGTATTTGTATTTGTATTTGTATTTGTATTTGTATTTGTATTTGTATTTGTATTTGTATTTGTATTTGTATTTGTATTTGTATTTGTATTTGTATTTGTATTTGTATTTGTATTTGTATTTGTATTTGTATTTGTATTTGTATTTGTATTTGTATTTGTATTTGTATTTGTATTTGTATTTGTATTTGTATTTGTATTTGTATTTGTATTTGTATTTGTATTTGTATTTGTATTTGTATTTGTATTTGTATTTGTATTTGTATTTGTATTTGTATTTGTATTTGTATTTGTATTTGTATTTGTATTTGTATTTGTATTTGTATTTGTATTTGTATTTGTATTTGTATTTGTATTTGTATTTGTATTTGTATTTGTATTTGTATTTGTATTTGTATTTGTATTTGTATTTGTATTTGTATTTGTATTTGTATTTGTATTTGTATTTGTATTTGTATTTGTATTTGTATTTGTATTTGTATTTGTATTTGTATTTGTATTTGTATTTGTATTTGTATTTGTATTTGTATTTGTATTTGTATTTGTATTTGTATTTGTATTTGTATTTGTATTTGTATTTGTATTTGTATTTGTATTTGTATTTGTATTTGTATTTGTATTTGTATTTGTTTGTATTTGTATTTGTATTTGTATTTGTATTTGTATTTGTATTTGTATTTGTATTTGTATTTGTATTTGTATTTGTATTTGTATTTGTATTTGTATTTGTATTTGTATTTGTATTGTATTTGTATTTGTATTTGTATTTGTATTTGTATTTGTATTTGTATTTGTATTTGTATTTGTATTTGTATTTGTATTTGTATTTGTATTTGTATTTGTATTTGTATTTGTATTTGTATTTGTATTTGTATTTGTATTTGTATTTGTATTTGTATTTGTATTTGTATTTGTATTTGTATTTGTATTTGTATTTGTATTTGTATTTGTATTTGTATTTGTATTTGTATTTGTATTTGTATTTGTATTTGTATTTGTATTTGTATTTGTATTTGTATTTGTATTTGTATTTGTATTTGTATTTGTATTTGTATTTGTATTTGTATTTGTATTTGTATTTGTATTTGTATTTGTATTTGTATTTGTATTTGTATTTGTATTTGTATTTGTATTTGTATGTATTTGTATTTGTATTTGTATTTGTATTTGTATTTGTATTTGTATTTGTATTTGTATTTGTATTTGTATTTGTATTTGTATTTGTATTTGTATTTGTATTTGTATTTGTATTTGTATTTGTATTTGTATTTGTATTTGTATTTGTATTTGTATTTGTATTTGTATTTGTATTTGTATTTGTATTTGTATTTGTATTTGTATTTGTATTTGTATTTGTATTTGTATTTGTATTTGTATTTGTATTTGTATTTGTATTTGTATTGTATTTGTATTTGTATTTGTATTTGTATTTGTATTTGTATTTGTATTTGTATTTGTATTTGTATTTGTATTTGTATTTGTATTTGTATTTGTATTTGTATTTGTATTTGTATTTGTATTTGTATTTGTATTTGTATTTGTATTTGTATTTGTATTTGTATTTGTATTTGTATTTGTATTTGTATTTGTATTTGTATTTGTATTTGTATTTGTATTTGTATTTGTATTTGTATTTGTATTTGTATTTGTATTTGTATTGTATTTGTATTTGTATTTGTATTTGTATTTGTATTTGTATTTGTATTTGTATTTGTATTTGTATTTGTATTTGTATTTGTATTTGTATTTGTATTTGTATTTGTATTTGTATTTGTATTTGTATTTGTATTTGTATTTGTATTTGTATTTGTATTTGTATTTGTATTTGTATTTGTATTTGTATTTGTATTTGATTTGTATTTGTATTTGTATTTGTATTTGTATTTGTATTTGTATTTGTATTTGTATTTGTATTTGTATTTGTATTTGTATTTGTATTTGTATTTGTATTTGTATTTGTATTTGTATTTGTATTTGTATTTGTATTTGTATTTGTATTTGTATTTGTATTTGTATTTGTATTTGTATTTGTATTTGTATTTGTATTTGTATTTGTATTTGTATTTGTATTTGTATTTGTATTTGTATTTGTATTTGTATTTGTATTTGTATTTGTATTTGTATTTGTATTTGTATTTGTATTTGTATTTGTATTTGTATTTGTATTTGTATTTGTATTTGTATTTGTATTTGTATTTGTATTTGTATTTGTATTTGTATTTGTATTTGTATTTGTATTTGTATTTGTATTTGTATTTGTATTTGTATTTGTATTTGTATTGTATTTGTATTTGTATTTGTATTTGTATTTGTATTTGTATTTGTATTTGTATTTGTATTTGTATTTGTATTTGTATTTGTATTTGTATTTGTATTTGTATTTGTATTTGTATTTGTATTTGTATTTGTATTTGTATTTGTATTTGTATTTGTATTTGTATTTGTATTTGTATTTGTATTTGTATTTGTATTTGTATTGTATTTGTATTTGTATTTGTATTTGTATTTGTATTTGTATTTGTATTTGTATTTGTATTTGTATTTGTATTTGTATTTGTATTTGTATTTGTATTTGTATTTGTATTTGTATTTGTATTTGTATTTGTATTTGTATTTGTATTTGTATTTGTATTTGTATTTGTATTTGTATTTGTATTTGTATTTGTATTTGTATTTGTATTTGTATTTGTATTTGTATTTGTATTTGTATTTGTATTTGTATTTGTATTTGTATTTGTATTTGTATTTGTATTTGTATTTGTATTTGTATTTGTATTTGTATTTGTATTTGTATTTGTATTTGTATTTGTATTTGTATTTGTATTTGTATTTGTATTTGTATTTGTATTTGTATTTGTTTGTATTTGTATTTGTATTTGTATTTGTATTTGTATTTGTATTTGTATTTGTATTTGTATTTGTATTTGTATTTGTATTTGTATTTGTATTTGTATTTGTATTTGTATTTGTATTTGTATTTGTATTTGTATTTGTATTTGTATTTGTATTTGTATTTGTATTTGTATTTGTATTTGTATTTGTATTTGTATTTGTATTTGTATTTGTATTTGTATTTGTATTTGTATTTGTATTTGTATTTGTATTTGTATTTGTATTTGTATTTGTATTTGTATTTGTATTTGTATTTGTATTTGTATTTGTATTTGTATTTGTATTTGTATTTGTATTTGTATTTGTATTTGTATTTGTATTTGTATTTGTATTTGTATTTGTATTTGTATTTGTATTTGTATTTGTATTTGTATTTGTATTTGTATTTGTATTTGTATTTGTATTTGTATTTGTATTTGTATTTGTATTTGTATTTGTATTTGTATTTGTATTTGTATTTGTATTTGTATTTGTATTTGTATTTGTATTTGTATTTGTATTTGTATTTGTATTTGTATTTGTATTTGTATTTGTATTTGTATTTGTATTTGTATTTGTATTTGTATTTGTATTTGTATTTGTATTTGTATTTGTATTGTATTTGTATTTGTATTTGTATTTGTATTTGTATTTGTATTTGTATTTGTATTTGTATTTGTATTTGTATTTGTATTTGTATTTGTATTTGTATTTGTATTTGTATTTGTATTTGTATTTGTATTTGTATTTGTATTTGTATTTGTATTTGTATTTGTATTTGTATTTGTATTTGTATTTGTTTGTATTTGTATTTGTATTTGTATTTGTATTTGTATTTGTATTTGTATTTGTATTTGTATTTGTATTTGTATTTGTATTTGTTTGTATTTGTATTTGTATTTGTATTTGTATTTGTATTTGTATTTGTATTTGTATTTGTATTTGTATTTGTATTTGTATTTGTATTTGTATTTGTATTTGTATTGTATTTGTATTTGTATTTGTATTTGTATTTGTATTTGTATTTGTATTTGTATTTGTATTTGTATTTGTATTTGTATTTGTATTTGTATTTGTATTTGTATTTGTATTTGTATTTGTATTTGTATTTGTATTTGTATTTGTATTTGTATTTGTATTTGTATTTGTATTTGTATTTGTATTTGTATTTGTATTTGTATTTGTATTTGTATTTGTATTTGTATTTGTATTTGTATTTGTATTTGTATTTGTATTTGTATTTGTATTTGTATTTGTATTTGTATTTGTATTTGTATTTGTATTTGTATTTGTATTTGTATTTGTATTTGTATTTGTATTTGTATTTGTATTTGTATTTGTATTTGTATTTGTATTTGTATTTGTATTTGTATTTGTATTTGTATTTGTATTTGTATTTGTATTTGTATTTGTATTTGTATTTGTATTTGTATTTGTTTTGTATTTGTATTTGTATTTGTATTTGTATTTGTATTTGTATTTGTATTTGTATTTGTATTTGTATTTGTATTTGTATTTGTATTTGTATTTGTATTTGTATTTGTATTGTATTTGTATTTGTATTTGTATTTGTATTTGTATTTGTATTTGTATTTGTATTTGTATTTGTATTTGTATTTGTATTTGTATTTGTATTTGTATTTGTATTTGTATTTGTATTTGTATTTGTATTTGTATTTGTATTTGTATTTGTATTTGTATTTGTATTTGTATTTGTATTTGTATTTGTATTTGTATTTGTATTTGTATTTGTAA
>NC_080672.1:227376478-227386478 GCF_030247195.1 Topomyia yanbarensis
TTTTGTATTTGTATTTGTATTTGTATTTGTATTTGTATTTGTATTTGTATTTGTATTTGTATTTGTATTTGTATTTGTATTGTATTTGTATTGTATTTGTATTTGTATTTGTATTTGTATTTGTATTTGTATTTGTATTTGTATTTGTATTTGTATTTGTATTTGTATTTGTATTTGTATTTGTATTTGTATTTGTATTTGTATTTGTATTTGTATTTGTATTTGTATTTGTATTTGTATTTGTATTTGTATTTGTATTTGTATTTGTATTTGTATTTGTATTTGTATTTGTATTTGTATTTGTATTTGTATTTGTATTTGTATTTGTATTTGTATTTGTATTTGTATTTGTATTTGTATTTGTATTTGTATTTGTATTTGTATTTGTATTTGTATTTGTATTTGTATTTGTATTTGTATTTGTATTTGTATTTGTATTTGTATTTGTATTTGTATTTGTATTTGTATTTGTATTTGTATTTGTATTTGTATTTGTATTTGTATTTGTATTTGTATTTGTATTTGTATTTGTATTTGTATTTGTATTTGTATTTGTATTTGTATTTGTATTTGTATTTGTATTTGTATTTGTATTTGTATTTGTATTTGTATTTGTATTTGTATTTGTATTTGTATTTGTATTTGTATTTGTATTTGTATTTGTATTTGTATTTGTATTTGTATTTGTATTTGTATTTGTATTTGTATTTGTATTTGTATTTGTATTTGTATTTGTATTTGTATTTGTATTTGTATTTGTATTTGTATTTGTATTTGTATTTGTATTTGTATTTGTATTTGTATTTGTATTTGTATTTGTATTTGTATTTGTATTTGTATTTGTATTTGTATTTGTATTTGTATTTGTATTTGTATTTGTATTTGTATTTGTATTTGTATTTGTATTTGTATTTGTATTTGTATTTGTATTTGTATTTGTATTTGTATTTGTATTTGTATTTGTATTTGTATTTGTATTTGTATTTGTATTTGTATTTGTATTTGTATTTGTATTTGTATTTGTATTTGTATTTGTATTTGTATTTGTATTTGTATTTGTATTTGTATTTGTATTTGTATTTGTATTTGTATTTGTATTTGTATTTGTATTTGTATTTGTATTTGTATTTGTATTTGTATTTGTATTTGTATTTGTATTTGTATTTGTATTTGTATTTGTATTTGTATTTGTATTTGTATTTGTATTTGTATTTGTATTTGTATTTGTATTTGTATTTGTATTTGTATTTGTATTTGTATTTGTATTTGTATTTGTATTTGTATTTGTATTTGTATTGTATTTGTATTTGTATTTGTATTTGTATTTGTATTTGTATTTGTATTTGTATTTGTATTTGTATTTGTATTTGTATTTGTATTTGTATTTGTATTTGTATTTGTATTTGTATTTGTATTTGTATTTGTATTTGTATTTGTATTTGTATTTGTATTTGTATTTGTATTTGTATTTGTATTTGTATTTGTATTTGTATTTGTATTTGTATTTGTATTTGTATTTGTATTTGTATTTGTATTTGTATTTGTATTTGTATTTGTATTTGTATTTGTATTTGTATTTGTATTTGTATTTGTATTTGTATTTGTATTTGTATTTGTATTTGTATTTGTATTTGTATTTGTATTTGTATTTGTATTTGTATTTGTATTTGTATTTGTATTTGTATTTGTATTTGTATTTGTATTTGTATTTGTATTTGTATTTGTATTTGTATTTGTATTTGTATTTGTATTTGTATTTGTATTTGTATTTGTATTTGTATTTGTATTTGTATTTGTATTTGTATTTGTATTTGTATTTGTATTTGTATTTGTATTTGTATTTGTATTGTATTTGTATTTGTATTTGTATTTGTATTTGTATTTGTATTTGTATTTGTATTTGTATTTGTATTTGTATTTTGTATTTGTATTTGTATTTGTATTTGTATTTGTATTTGTATTTGTATTTGTATTTGTATTTGTATTTGTATTTGTATTTGTATTTGTATTTGTATTTGTATTTGTATTTGTATTTGTATTTGTATTTGTATTTGTATTTGTATTTGTATTTGTATTTGTATTTGTATTTGTATTTGTATTTGTATTTGTATTTGTATTGTATTTGTATTTGTATTTGTATTTGTATTTGTATTTGTATTTGTATTTGTATTTGTATTTGTATTTGTATTTGTATTTGTATTTGTATTTGTATTTGTATTTGTATTTGTATTTGTATTTGTATTTGTATTTGTATTTGTATTTGTATTTGTATTTGTATTTGTATTTGTATTTGTATTTGTATTTGTATTTGTATTTGTATTTGTATTTGTATTTGTATTTGTATTGTATTTGTATTTGTATTTGTATTTGTATTTGTATTTGTATTTGTATTTGTATTTGTATTTGTATTTGTATTTGTATTTGTATTTGTATTTGTATTTGTATTTGTATTTGTATTTGTATTTGTATTTGTATTTGTATTTGTATTTGTATTTGTATTTGTATTTGTATTTGTATTTGTATTTGTATTTGTATTTGTATTTGTATTTGTATTTGTATTTGTATTTGTATTTGTATTTGTATTTGTATTTGTATTTGTATTTGTATTTGTATTTGTATTTGTTGTATTTGTATTTGTATTTGTATTTGTATTTGTATTTGTATTTGTATTGTATTTGTATTTGTATTTGTATTTGTATTTGTATTTGTATTTGTATTGTATTTGTATTTGTATTTGTATTTGTATTTGTATTTGTATTTGTATTTGTATTTGTATTTGTATTTGTATTTGTATTTGTATTTGTATTTGTATTTGTATTTGTATTTGTATCCTATGGATATTGGCGTCAGTCATGTCATAGTGGAGGACATTTTCAATGCTCTAAACCATTTGGATTCATCAAAAGGTGCTGGCCCTGATGGAATTCCACCATTATTTATGAAAAACCTAGCAACCGAGCTTACAACTCCATTGTTCTGGCTCTTTAATATGTCTTTACAATCTGGAGAGTTTCCCAAAACATGGAAGAGTTCTTTCTTAGTACCTATATATAAATCTGGGAAAAAATCTGACGTTCGCAATTATCGTGGAATAGCCATAATCTCCAGCATTCCGAAACTTTTTGAATCAATCATTAACGAAAAAATATTTCTTCAAATAAAAAACAGAATTACTAACCTCCAACATGGCTTCTTCAAAGGTCGTTCGACCTCAACAAATTTACTAGAATTTATTAACTATTCACTGATTGCAATGGACAATGGAAACTACGTGGAAGCACTTTACACAGACTTTAGTAAAGCATTTGATCGAATCGACATCCCAATGTTACTTTATAAATTAAAAAAGATGGGAATTGAGCCTGAGCTGCGTACGTGGTTAGAATCATATCTATCCAACCGCCAGCAAATAATCAAATTCAAAGGAAAGCAATCTAATCCAATTGAAGTCACCTCAGGAGTTCCACAAGGCTCTCATTTAGGACCTCTATTGTTTATTTTATATGTGAACGATATTTCCTTCCTTCTCAAAAAACTGAAAGTACTAATCTATGCCGATGACATGAAACTTTACTTGGAGATAAGAAATGCCGAGGATATTGATACATTCCAAAACGAAATTCAAGTTTTCCACACGTGGTGTCAAAAAAGCCTCCTACAGCTAAACGTGAAAAAATGCAATTCAATCACTTTTAGTCGAAAACGACAAACATCGAATGTTGTGATTACCTTAGGAAGACAGACTGTAGCAAAATGTGAAAGAATTAGGGATTTAGGCGTTATATTAGATTCCAAGTTAAATTTTATTGATCATTATAACACAATTATTCACAAAGCTAACAACATGCTCAGTTTTATAAAACGCTTTAGTTATCATTTTGTAGATCCGTATACAATCAAAACATTATATATTGCTTATGTTAGGTCGATATTGGAATATTGCAGCATCGTTTGGTGCCCTTTTTCAAGCACACATGAAGAAAGAATAGAATCTGTACAAAAACAATTCATATTATTTGCCCTTCGTAAACTAGGTTGGATAGCATTTCCTTTGCCATCTTATGAAGCACGCTGCATGCTTATCAATATACAAACATTGAAGGAACGTCGTGAATTTGCAATGCTTTCGTTCATTAATAATATCGTCTCGCATCGTATTGATTCAGCCGAAATTTTATCCAAATTGAACTTTTATGCACCTTCTCGACAGCTACGAAACCGAAGCATATTCTCAATAACTCCATATCGCACAAATTATGCAAAATATGGCCCTATAAATCGAATGATGGCTGTTTATAACCGCTATTGCGAATCAATTGATTTTACAATGTCCAAACTAAAACTCACACAATATTTTATACATAAAAGAAATTCTAACGCATAAGAAAATGATTCTGTAAAAGCTGAAATAGTTTTATTTATAATAAAATTACGTATATATATATTTTAGTAAATAAGAAAAATGTAAACAATACTGTAACTATACCAGTCTACATCGATTGACGAAATAAATAAATAAATAAATAAATTTGTATTTGTATTTGTATTTGTATTTGTATTTGTATTTGTATTTGTATTTGTATTTGTATTTGTATTTGTATTTGTATTTGTATTTGTATTTGTATTTGTATTTGTATTTGTATTTGTATTTGTATTTGTATTTGTATTTGTATTTGTATTTGTATTTGTATTTGTATTTGTATTTGTATTTGTATTTGTATTTGTATTTGTATTTGTATTTGTATTTGTATTTGTATTTGTATTTGTATTTGTATTTGTATTTGTATTTGTATTTGTATTTGTATTTGTATTTGTATTTGTATTTGTATTTGTATTTGTATTTGTATTTGTATTTGTATTTGTATTTGTATTTGTATTTGTATTTGTATTTGTATTTGTATTTGTATTTGTATTTGTATTTGTATTTGTATTTGTATTTGTATTTGTATTTGTATTTGTATTTGTATTTGTATTTGTATTTGTATTTGTATTTGTATTTGTATTTGTATTTGTATTTGTATTTGTATTTGTATTTGTATTTGTATTTGTATTTGTATTTGTATTTGTATTTGTATTTGTATTTGTATTTGTATTTGTATTTGTATTTGTATTTGTATTTGTATTTGTATTTGTATTTGTATTTGTATTTGTATTTGTATTTGTATTTGTATTTGTATTTGTATTTGTATTTGTATTTGTATTTGTATTTGTATTTGTATTTGTATTTGTATTTGTATTTGTATTTGTATTTGTATTTGTATTTGTATTTGTATTTGTATTTGTATTTGTATTTGTATTTGTATTTGTATTTGTATTTGTATTTGTATTTGTATTTGTATTTGTATTTGTATTTGTATTTGTATTTGTATTTGTATTTGTATTTGTATTTGTATTTGTATTTGTATTTGTATTTGTATTTGTATTTGTATTTGTATTTGTATTTGTATTTGTATTTGTATTTGTATTTGTATTTGTATTTGTATTTGTATTTGTATTTGTATTTGTATTTGTATTTGTATTTGTATTTGTATTTGTATTTGTATTTGTATTTGTATTTGTATTTGTATTTGTATTTGTATTTGTATTTGTATTTGTATTTGTATTTGTATTTGTATTTGTATTTGTATTTGTATTTGTATTTGTATTTGTATTTGTATTTGTATTTGTATTTGTATTTGTATTTGTATTTGTATTTGTATTTGTATTTGTATTTGTATTTGTATTTGTATTTGTATTTGTATTTGTATTTGTATTTGTATTTGTATTTGTATTTGTATTTGTATTTGTATTTGTATTTGTATTTGTATTTGTATTTGTATTTGTATTTGTATTTGTATTTGTATTTGTATTTGTATTTGTATTTGTATTTGTATTTGTATTTGTATTTGTATTTGTATTTGTATTTGTATTTGTATTTGTATTTGTATTTGTATTTGTATTTGTATTTGTATTTGTATTTGTATTTGTATTTGTATTTGTATTTGTATTTGTATTTGTATTTGTATTTGTATTTGTATTTGTATTTGTATTTGTATTTGTATTTGTATTTGTATTTGTATTTGTATTTGTATTTGTATTTGTATTTGTATTTGTATTTGTATTTGTATTTGTATTTGTATTTGTATTTGTATTTGTATTTGTATTTGTATTTGTATTTGTATTTGTATTTGTATTTGTATTTGTATTTGTATTTGTATTTGTATTTGTATTTGTATTTGTATTTGTATTTGTATTTGTATTTGTATTTGTATTTGTATTTGTATTTGTATTTGTATTTGTATTTGTATTTGTATTTGTATTTGTATTTGTATTTGTATTTGTATTTGTATTTGTATTTGTATTTGTATTTGTATTTGTATTTGTATTTGTATTTGTATTTGTATTTGTATTTGTATTTGTATTTGTATTTGTATTTGTATTTGTATTTGTATTTGTATTTGTATTTGTATTTGTATTTGTATTTGTATTTGTATTTGTATTTGTATTTGTATTTGTATTTGTATTTGTATTTGTATTTGTATTTGTATTTGTATTTGTATTTGTATTTGTATTTGTATTTGTATTTGTATTTGTATTTGTATTTGTATTTGTATTTGTATTTGTATTTGTATTTGTATTTGTATTTGTATTTGTATTTGTATTTGTATTTGTATTTGTATTTGTATTTGTATTTGTATTTGTATTTGTATTTGTATTTGTATTTGTATTTGTATTTGTATTTGTATTTGTATTTGTATTTGTATTTGTATTTGTATTTGTATTTGTATTTGTATTTGTATTTGTATTTGTATTTGTATTTGTATTTGTATTTGTATTTGTATTTGTATTTGTATTTGTATTTGTATTTGTATTTGTATTTGTATTTGTATTTGTATTTGTATTTGTATTTGTATTTGTATTTGTATTTGTATTTGTATTTGTATTTGTATTTGTATTTGTATTTGTATTTGTATTTGTATTTGTATTTGTATTTGTATTTGTATTTGTATTTGTATTTGTATTTGTATTTGTATTTGTATTTGTATTTGTATTTGTATTTGTATTTGTATTTGTATTTGTATTTGTATTTGTATTTGTATTTGTATTTGTATTTGTATTTGTATTTGTATTTGTATTTGTATTTGTATTTGTATTTGTATTTGTATTTGTATTTGTATTTGTATTTGTATTTGTATTTGTATTTGTATTTGTATTTGTATTTGTATTTGTATTTGTATTTGTATTTGTATTTGTATTTGTATTTGTATTTGTATTTGTATTTGTATTTGTATTTGTATTTGTATTTGTATTTGTATTTGTATTTGTATTTGTATTTGTATTTGTATTTGTATTTGTATTTGTATTTGTATTTGTATTTGTATTTGTATTTGTATTTGTATTTGTATTTGTATTTGTATTTGTATTTGTATTTGTATTTGTATTTGTATTTGTATTTGTATTTGTATTTGTATTTGTATTTGTATTTGTATTTGTATTTGTATTTGTATTTGTATTTGTATTTGTATTTGTATTTGTATTTGTATTTGTATTTGTATTTGTATTTGTATTTGTATTTGTATTTGTATTTGTATTTGTATTTGTATTTGTATTTGTATTTGTATTTGTATTTGTATTTGTATTTGTATTTGTATTTGTATTTGTATTTGTATTTGTATTTGTATTTGTATTTGTATTTGTATTTGTATTTGTATTTGTATTTGTATTTGTATTTGTATTTGTATTTGTATTTGTATTTGTATTTGTATTTGTATTTGTATTTGTATTTGTATTTGTATTTGTATTTGTATTTGTATTTGTATTTGTATTTGTATTTGTATTTGTATTTGTATTTGTATTTGTATTTGTATTTGTATTTGTATTTGTATTTGTATTTGTATTTGTATTTGTATTTGTATTTGTATTTGTATTTGTATTTGTATTTGTATTTGTATTTGTATTTGTATTTGTATTTGTATTTGTATTTGTATTTGTATTTGTATTTGTATTTGTATTTGTATTTGTATTTGTATTTGTATTTGTATTTGTATTTGTATTTGTATTTGTATTTGTATTTGTATTTGTATTTGTATTTGTATTTGTATTTGTATTTGTATTTGTATTTGTATTTGTATTTGTATTTGTATTTGTATTTGTATTTGTATTTGTATTTGTATTTGTATTTGTATTTGTATTTGTATTTGTATTTGTATTTGTATTTGTATTTGTATTTGTATTTGTATTTGTATTTGTATTTGTATTTGTATTTGTATTTGTATTTGTATTTGTATTTGTATTTGTATTTGTATTTGTATTTGTATTTGTATTTGTATTTGTATTTGTATTTGTATTTGTATTTGTATTTGTATTTGTATTTGTATTTGTATTTGTATTTGTATTTGTATTTGTATTTGTATTTGTATTTGTATTTGTATTTGTATTTGTATTTGTATTTGTATTTGTATTTGTATTTGTATTTGTATTTGTATTTGTATTTGTATTTGTATTTGTATTTGTATTTGTATTTGTATTTGTATTTGTATTTGTATTTGTATTTGTATTTGTATTTGTATTTGTATTTGTATTTGTATTTGTATTTGTATTTGTATTTGTATTTGTATTTGTATTTGTATTTGTATTTGTATTTGTATTTGTATTTGTATTTGTATTTGTATTTGTATTTGTATTTGTATTTGTATTTGTATTTGTATTTGTATTTGTATTTGTATTTGTATTTGTATTTGTATTTGTATTTGTATTTGTATTTGTATTTGTATTTGTATTTGTATTTGTATTTGTATTTGTATTTGTATTTGTATTTGTATTTGTATTTGTATTTGTATTTGTATTTGTATTTGTATTTGTATTTGTATTTGTATTTGTATTTGTATTTGTATTTGTATTTGTATTTGTATTTGTATTTGTATTTGTATTTGTATTTGTATTTGTATTTGTATTTGTATTTGTATTTGTATTTGTATTTGTATTTGTATTTGTATTTGTATTTGTATTTGTATTTGTATTTGTATTTGTATTTGTATTTGTATTTGTATTTGTATTTGTATTTGTATTTGTATTTGTATTTGTATTTGTATTTGTATTTGTATTTGTATTTGTATTTGTATTTGTATTTGTATTTGTATTTGTATTTGTATTTGTATTTGTATTTGTATTTGTATTTGTATTTGTATTTGTATTTGTATTTGTATTTGTATTTGTATTTGTATTTGTATTTGTATTTGTATTTGTATTTGTATTTGTATTTGTATTTGTATTTGTATTTGTATTTGTATTTGTATTTGTATTTGTATTTGTATTTGTATTTGTATTTGTATTTGTATTTGTATTTGTATTTGTATTTGTATTTGTATTTGTATTTGTATTTGTATTTGTATTTGTATTTGTATTTGTATTTGTATTTGTATTTGTATTTGTATTTGTATTTGTATTTGTATTTGTATTTGTATTTGTATTTGTATTTGTATTTGTATTTGTATTTGTATTTGTATTTGTATTTGTATTTGTATTTGTATTTGTATTTGTATTTGTATTTGTATTTGTATTTGTATTTGTATTTGTATTTGTATTTGTATTTGTATTTGTATTTGTATTTGTATTTGTATTTGTATTTGTATTTGTATTTGTATTTGTATTTGTATTTGTATTTGTATTTGTATTTGTATTTGTATTTGTATTTGTATTTGTATTTGTATTTGTATTTGTATTTGTATTTGTATTTGTATTTGTATTTGTATTTGTATTTGTATTTGTATTTGTATTTGTATTTGTATTTGTATTTGTATTTGTATTTGTATTTGTATTTGTATTTGTATTTGTATTTGTATTTGTATTTGTATTTGTATTTGTATTTGTATTTGTATTTGTATTTGTATTTGTATTTGTATTTGTATTTGTATTTGTATTTGTATTTGTATTTGTATTTGTATTTGTATTTGTATTTGTATTTGTATTTGTATTTGTATTTGTATTTGTATTTGTATTTGTATTTGTATTTGTATTTGTA